>NW_017619044.1:487500-512500 GCF_001879475.1 Ipomoea nil
TTTTTCATTTTTCTATTTTACTGATTGTTATTAGTATTAATTAATCATTGAATTCTGTTTCTTTTTCTATTTTTAGTGAATTACGGATTTTTTTATTTTCTTATTTTTATTGCTAACTTTTTTACTAATTATTATTAGTATTAATTAATCAATGAATTTCATTTTCTTTTCTATTTTTCTTGAATTGAGGATCTTTTTTATTTTCCTATTTTACTGTTAACTTTTTTAATGATTATTATTATAGTATTATTAATTAGTAACTTTTTGTCTTTTCTATTCTTTCGGCGAGAATGCAAGGAAGGAGTATTTTATTTTTAATAAGAGTATAGATAAACTATAGAAATTATATAAATGTATATCTTAATAATAAAAATTCAATTACATTATATGATTTTTACATAAAATAGAAAAACATGTTACAGTATATAGACTTTATAGTAAATAGTAAGATATGCTAAAATAAAAATTACTTAATTTCAAAAAATAATTATTTTCATGCCTCAGCATAATCACATATTATTTTCATCTATAATCAAATTCATATTCACCTTCTTTTTTTTTTTTTTTTTTTTGAAAACTATCATCTTCATCTTCCTAATCATCCATTTTAATTTGTAGGAAATCAGGAAACTACTTCAAAATGGAAACTACATAGGAGGATTTTATTTTCATTAATAATAATAATAATAATAATAATAATAATAATATTATTATTAATTTAATTTCATATCCTTATTATTATTAATAATTAGTAATTTTTATTATTATTTGCCTTTTTTACTGGTATCGTTATTATGACATTTTTTTTTGCACAATCTTGTCTTTCCTTTTTCATTTTCAATGAATTAAGGATCTTTTTTTATTTTCCTATTTTACTTATTATTAGTAGTATTAATTAATCAGTGAATTGTATTTACTTTTCCATTTTCAGTGAATTGCGTATTATTTTTTTATTTTCTTATTTCAGTGTTAACTTTTTTTTACTGATTATTATTAGTACTAATTAATCAGTGAATTTCATTTCCTTTTCCATTTTTCATAAATTAAGGATTTTTTTTTTTTATTTTTTCTATTTTACTGCTAACTTTTTTACTGATTATTATTAGTATTATCATTTTTCATCTATAATAAACACCATATTCACCTTCATTTTTTTTTTAATTTTTTTTGAATACTATCAACTTCATTTTCCTAATCATCGATTTTTATTTGTAGGAAATCTGGATTCTACTTCAAACTGGAGTATGTATTATGATATGAGAGTACCATTATATTCTACAACATTTCTTATACATTAATTACACATGGGATACTAAATAATATCTTTAATCTATGTTTGGACCTACATGTGCAATTGAACAAACCCAAGAGTTAGAGATAGATGAACACAAATAAATTGAAACTCATCATATGAAAAAAATCAATTTCCGGTTCGGTAAAGCGCTTCGTTGCCTGTGAGGAGAAGAAGAGTTTGATTTCTAATAAGGAAAACGCCGGTCCTTCCTTGCTATCTGAAAATTAAGAAATCAGCTTTGTAGTCAATGTTACCAGGGTCTCCATCAACGCCCAATCCGTTGGATCCTTCGGCACTAAAAACACTTAAAGCTACATTTGCAAAATAATAATAATAATAATAATAATAATAATAATAATAATAATAATAATAATAATAATAATAATAATAATAATAATAATAATAATAATAATAATAATAATAATAATAATAATAATAATAATAATAATAATCATCTTGAAAACTGTATAAAAAAAATACTTACGTTTTTATGAGTGCAACACCAAGATATGACTCCACAGAGAGAACAGAGAAAGAAGATGGAAACAGTGCAAAAAGAAAAATTGTGATTTCCAAACTCACCAATCCATTGTATTTATAGGTAGAAAATATGAGAATTATAATTATATTAACCTAATTTACTACACAGAATTTACTTTATAAATGTATGTATACACGTAAATTTCTTAATACTTTACTTTACCAATTACCTAATATATATTATTCACACACCTAATATATATTATTACTTAATACTTGATATCTCTTAATCTTGTATATAATTTCTAACCTAATATATATTATTACTTAATCTGCACATGGAATATCCCTTAATCTTATATATAATTTCTTTAATTTACTTAATCTGCACATGGAATATCCCTTAAAATCTTATATATAATTTCTTTAATTAATTAAATTTGGATATTACACAAATGCCCCTAAATTTTGGGGGGAAAATTTGTGAAGGAGGATTTTACTTTTATATATATATAGATTTAGTTACTAAATATAACTTCTTTTTTGTTGGTGAAAACCTAAATATAACTAAATATAACTATGGTAACATTTTAATTAAAACCTAAATGAATTCAAACTTATCATTGAAGGATGTAAGAAAAAATATTGTGTATGCATGTACATGGTAATAATAATGTGGAAAGATAACAGAAGTTATAACGGTAGGGATATTTTTGTCCAAAAAATTATGTAGTACAACTTTTATAGCACAAGGTACAAAAAAAATTAACTGAAAAAAGGGACATAAACCAGGGGTATAACCTGGATTGAAGCTTATTATGATTTTAGATATTTTTGAAGTATCAATGTTAGATGATAGATCATATATTGAAATCCTATGCATCATGTGTGTTAATGAAGAAGGAATCAGAAAAAAAAAAAAAAATTGAAGAAAGAAATCAGATGGAATTTGTAAATTTTATGTTCTCTCCTTGTCATACTCTGTAAGTGGTAAGTTAAGGTTATCTTACATTACCTAAGATTTTGAAGGGAATCACATTCCCTTCAAAATCCTATGTGGAGGGAATGTGACATTCTTTGGGAATGTTAGATTCCTTAAGATAATATGAACCAAACACCGGAATGTGAGCTTTGGAATGTCACATTCCCTTGATTATGTTATATAACCTGAACCAAACGCCCCCTAAATACTTTGTCACCTTTAATTAGTTGTGGAATAAGGGTCAAATAGGCCATCGAACTACACACAATAATGCTATTAGGCCACTGAACATAAAAAAAACAACAATTAGGCCACTAAACTAACCAAATTCATTCAATTAATCTAATTTACACATTTTGTAGGTTAGTAACAGGTCACCCAAACAATTTAAAATATTTCTAAAAAAATTATTATTTAAAAATAATAAATTAAAATTAAATAATAATAAAAAAATATTTTCTTCATCTCTGCCGGAGACGAAGAAAGTTTCTTCGTCTCCGGCCAAAGACAAAGAACCTTCTTCGTCTCTGGCCATAGAGATGAAGAGTCTCTTCGTCTCTGGCCATGGAGACGAAGATTCTCTTCGTCTCTGGCCATGGAGACGAACATATAGCCCTTGAGACAACACGTACAATTCGGCAAATTATGCTGTGCATCCGTATGCACCATGCATGGTGCATACGGATGCAAAAACGACGTCGTTTTATTAAAAACGCGCGTCTCCCCTTAAAAAAAAAAATAAGTTCGATTCCCAGCAACAACATATGAACTAAAATTCTAGAATCGATGAACTATAATTCCATAATCGATGAACTATAATTCCAGAATCTAATCTATGAACTAAAAATTTCAGAATGAATGAACTAAAATTCCAAAATCTATGAACTAAAATTTCAGAATCGATGAACTACAATTCCAGAATCGATGAACTATAATTCCATAATCAATGAACTAAAATTCCATAATCTATGAACTAAAATTCCAGAATGAATGAACAAAATAATGTTGTTGCTAGGAATCGAACCTGAATTTTTTTTTTTTTAAGGGGAGACGCGCGTTTTTAATAAAACGACGGCGTTTTTGCATCCGTATGCACCATGCATGGTGCATATGAATGCACAGCATAACTACTCGTACAATTCAACATTATTTAACTTTTCAACATTCAATTCATTAATTATTCTCTTATATTAATCCACTCTTTCATAAAAGGCAAACTGGACTAGCTATGATAAATACTCAAGTGGATCTAAAAGAAGAATCCATCCAAAAAACTAGTGCACTTACTCCAATAGGTGAGAAAACCTTCGAGTAACAGTGTACAAACTTTGGTAAAATTTTGATTAACCTACTTAACTGAAGAATTTTGATTAATCGTTTTTTAATTGAAATAATTCAGTTTGATTAATGGTTACAGGATTTATAGAATTTTAGTTAACGGTTAATTCGGTTCGAAGATATCGGTTAACTGAAATTCTATATATATATTCTTTATTTGGTTAACAATTATTTATACTTACACTTTTTAAATTTATGCTTTTATATTTGTAGTGTTGTTATTGTATATTTTATTATAGATTTATTATTATAGGTATTGATGTAATTGGTAATTTGAATTTTTATTTATAATTTTAAGAATTTAAACATTTTAGCTAAAAAAAACTTAGGTTCTGTTAATTTGCAAATAAAAAGTTTGGTTGGGTCACTCAAGGTCCTACATGAATGCAGGTTTCATTGGCACCAAAAAGCATTTGAATATGTTGTAAAAGAATAGTGAATTGAACAGTTGACTATTACATTTTGGAAAATACTTGGTGTACTCCCATTTTAAACTCCCAACTTGTACTCCCTCTCACATGGTCTTGATGTAGACATTTTTCTGTGGACCCACATGATGAAAATAACCAATCCTGGATTGCCACCTCAGGGAGTATAAATGAGGGAGTAGAATTTTGGGAGTTTATGTAGTAGAACTCTTACATTTTAGCCATTGGAGCAGAAAAAAACATCATAACAAACACACAGCTGAAATTGTTCAGATCAAATGGAAACCAAAATTACTTTCTGTTTGTTTTCTCCCAACCAAAGAGACAAATCACCATCCCACCAATCTGCCAGTGCATCAACTCATGAAAGGCAACAGATCGACTGGAGAACTTATTCGGCAATAAACTTCAGCCATGAACTTACAAGCTGAAACATAAAGTGAAGTTCAAATTCAATTGCAACATAACACATCAGAATAACCGTTCCCCCGTCACTGCACTTTCTTCTTCAATGCATTCACCAGAATAACTTCTTCAGATATGTCATCATTACACTCTTATCAGCTTTCAACATTTCTTCATTAGAGTTTTCTGACACTTTCTTCTTCGGAGCTTTCAATAATAGGCAATTCATCCTTGAAAAGTAATTGAAAATGAGTAAAAATGCAAATAATTAATGAATACATGGAATTAGAATGCAGAAAACTAATATTATGAAATAATGAACAAGAATTAGAGAGAAACCTTAGTTCCAACTTTACGAACACGAAGTGGAGTCTTTCCCTTTAATGTTCTGCTTTTTACAGAAGAAATCAGCATTGCAGAAGTCACAAGAGAGGAATAACAACTTTCTAACACAATTAATTTTAGTCTTCGAATTCTTGTAAACTTCTTTGGAACTTGTTTCAATTCCCAACAATATCTTAAGGCAAGGCGCTCCAAAACTGGGAAACTTTTATAACTTGCATTCCAATGTTTGAGATCTGAACGTGAAATAAGAAGTACCTTTAATTCCCGAAAGCCCTGCTCCGATGGTTCCCACGTTGGGCCACAAAAGGCGAAATCTTTTAGTTTAAGTACCTCAAGGTGAGGCAACTTGCCAATTGTGTCCATCTCCTTCCATGGAAGATAAGTATACCGAAGTGTCAACTTCTTAAGGTTTGGTGGAAAACCTGTTGGTAGATAAAAGCGCTCAACTCTTCCTACTTCAAACTTCAACTTCTCAAGTAGATGCAAATGCACAAGGCTCCCAAGATAGTTAGACACAAGTTGGCCTTCAATGAAAATCCCAAGTTCCCTTAGGTTTGGAACCATTCCGAAGTTTGGGTTTTCGTCGGAGCTAGCAACTTTCAACCAATAAAGAGTTTGTAGATCTTTTTTGACAAAGCAAGGGAGATACTGTGAACATCTCTTGTCAACATGCAAATGACTCAATTGTGGCAAATCCAAAATACCACATGGCAGTTGCAAAGGACATTTTTCCATCCACGAAGCAACTATGAGAGTTACCAAATTCTTAAGCTTGAAAAATTGAAACTCGTAAAGAGAACTAATGGTACTTAAAGCCAAGTATCTCAAATGAACCAAGTCTGTTATTTCGCTAGGCATGCCTCTTGACCATTTAACTAATGATAAATCCAATACTCTTAGCAATTTCACACAAGGGTATACCAACCTGCATTTTGAATGGTATACATCTTTACCAAAACAGAGAATAGAATGGATTTTATCTGGCATGCAATTCCCATAACTCGCTTGAGTGATCGGCCAATGACTTGTTTGACAGCTTAACCAATGACTAGCCTTTGGAGCATGGTTATCATTGATAATGCACAATGTATTCCCATCAATTGCTTCTCTCACACAAACCTCGTGCACTCGATCTTGAATGTTACATGATTTAACTTTGCCGTCAATACTTAGCTCATTAGTTTGAACTACACTTCTATTAATGAGATCATGCAAGTAGCTCTCTCCCACTTCTTCCAAACTCATATTGTTATGTGGCTTTATAAATCCCTCTGCAACCCATAAGTTGATTAATTTCTTAACAGGAATGTCACTGTCTTCTGGAAACACACCAAAATAGTGAAAGCAAGACTTCAAATGACTTGGTAAGTACTTGTAGATTAATGAAACTATTTTTGAAATTCTTTTGTTATTATCATATCTACCAACTCCATCCAAAGTTTGGGCAACATCTCTCCATATTTTTAGAGACCCTTTTTTTGTCGCCAAAAGTCCGGAAATTAAAACAACTACGAGGGGTAATCCACCACAACCAAAAACAATGTGTTTCACAATTCGCTCATATTCACGGGGAACACATTGGCTTTGCCCAAACACTTTCCTTGAAAATAATTTCCCAAGATCCTGCAAAGTTTGATACTTCACTTGGTAGGGATTCGTACTTAAGTATTCAGACACCTCTTTGAACCGAGTAGTTACTAAGATTCGGCTTCCATTAAAATTCTCTGGAAGATATCCTTGGATGGCATCCCATGCAGCAGTGGTCCATATATCATCCAAGAAAATTAAATACTTCTGGCCCATCAAACTTGTGCTTAGTTGCTTAGCTATCTGAGCCTCATCTATGTTGTAGATTTCACTAGTGATTGGTGAAATACAATGTAATAGACCAATGAGCATCTCTTTGACGTTATGAACTTTAGACACAACTACATGTGCTCGAATGTGAAAGCTAGCAATAGTAATTGGATGTTCATAGACTCTTTTGGCTAATGTAGTTTTTCCAATGCCTCCTTCCCCAACGAGTGGCATAACTTGTAGTTTCAGCTCATATTTCCGAAACATGTCAATGTTACTATTCTTTAAAATGGTTAAAACTGATCCCATGAAGTATGAATAACAGAGCCGGTTAACTATCTTCTCTATATCACTGTTGATTCCTACAATCACTTCATTCTCAGTGTTTAAAGCATTTTGGTAGGTATCCCAAATTGTGATGTTCTTCTCTTCTTCACCCTCTAAAGCAGCACTTTTTTTTTCTTTCAGGATCCTGTCTTTAACATTCTCAATAGCTCTTACAATTATTTTCAAGCGATGATAATGAATAGCTTCATAAGTCTTAACTGAATTCCCTTTCCAGCAATATATGAGCTTCATACTACTATATTCATATATTCTAGCAACTTCAACTCGGACATCTGTATACAGACTCTGAGCACTAGCCCCGTTATTCATTTTCGTCTTACATTCCATCAAAACGGCTTGCAGAAAATGGAGATTGTAAGACAGCAACTCAATCGTTTCGCGCAGTGCAAGTAGTTTGGGCTCCATAAGGTCTTGCTCTACTATTTTGATTAGACTGGTTACAGCATCAAAATCCATTCAACTTCTCTAAAGTGTTTCTGGAACTCATATCAGATCGACTTATTAGTCTCAATTACGTACTTTACTAACCAAGAAATTAAATGGAATGCTTATAACACTAGAATTAAGAAGTATTCTTTTACTAGCGACACTTAATAACCACCACTAAAGTTTAAAGTAAATATTAAATAAATATTAGCGGCGATTTTAGAAAACTATCGCTAAATCCGACACACTATTTAATCACAGTTGAATAACCGCCAAAAACACAATCATGACGGTTTATAACCGCTGCTAAATACCATATTTGGTGTAGTGGGCTTGCAATGCAAGATGGGTTAAAATCTAATCTGCTAGCTGATGAATTAATTATTATAGTACCCTCAGCAAAACCATTGCATCTTCCAGTTTCTAAACTTGATGTGATTCAACAAAAAATGGTACCATTACAAGTTTTTAATTTGTTTTTCAATTGTCTGTACGCTGAGGGGCTATTATATTTAAATTTTAAAGGCATATATATTGCATATAGAATCTGCTATATATTAATTGTTTGTATCAATTTTTTTTAAATCTATTATATTTCAAATGAAAATAAAATTATATTTACCTCTCTTACCAATATATATATAATCTCACTGACCTCCAGAGCCCGAGTATTTGTGAATATATATTTTTATATATTAGTGATCATATGAGAACCAGCCCTAGTAAGAACATGAGAACTAATCTAGTGCATTAAAAAAGACAAATCTATGGATAATATTAATTGAGGGGAGAATTAAAAACACGCATGTGCATATGGATATGGAGGGTTATGCACTGTGCATATTAGGCATGTTTGCATATCCTATGTTGCACACAACACATGTTTAATATGGACACATGTGTAATATTCACACATCATAACGCTTCATACACACATGCACGTTTTTAATTCCATGAATTCATTTGAATCCCAAATATGTCTTTTTTAATGCACCAAATTAGTTTTCATGTTCTTACCGGTGAACATCACACCCCCCCCCCCCCCCCCTTCTCTCTCTCTCTCTCTCTCTCTCTCTCTCTCTCTCTCTCTCTCTCTATATATATATATATATATATATATATATATATATATATCACACAATGATAGGGATGACCACTGTTCGGTTCAAACCGAACCGTGCACTATTAGAACCGAACGAAACTGGAACCGTCTGTTCGGTTCTGGTTCAGGTTAAGAACCGAAATTCAAAGGTTCCGGTTCCTGTTCCGGTTTAAAGAATTCTGGAACTGGACGGTTCCGGTTCCAGAACCGTAATTTAAAAAAAAATAAAATAAAATAAAGTCAGGTGGCCTATGGTGCAAATTACATCGTGCACTGCGGTGCATAATCGATTATGCACCGAACTTCAAAACGACGTCGTTTTGTTTAATAAAAAGAAACGACATCCGTTTCGCGCCATTCCGCACCCTTCCGCAAAAAGAAACTCTGTTATTCAATTTCATTTCAATATAACTACAGTTTTAATCGATATTTATAGACTCAAATATGTGAAAATGTTATTTAATTTTATTTTATATACACTATAGTTTCATTAAAACACAACTACATGATCATTTCGATATAATTACAGCTTCATTGCACAAATATACACTCAAATATGTGAAATGTTATTCAGTTTCATTTTATATACACTGCAGTTTCATATCATCACAACTACAGTATCATTTTGATATAATTGCAGTTTCATTTGATAATATAAAAATAATACATGAGACAGTGTCGGTTTAGATACACTGTAGTTTCAGCTTGTAATTAACACACCAAAAAATGCACGCTCCGTTAACAATAACGACGCGCCGTTTTTTTACTTAAAAAAACGGCACCGTTTTAATCGCAATGCACGTGCACCGCGGTCCATGATATAACGATGGGGTCTATGGCCAGCAGGCCACGGCCACAAGCCGCAAAGGCTAATTTTAAAACAAAAGCTAAACATAACTTAAACTGATAAACAAAACATAAAAAAAATAAAATAAATAAATAAAGGCCATGTCTACACAATGAAAATGAGATAAATATATACTATGAATTTAGTTATTAAATAAATATGTTGCAGCAAAAGATAAAGGAATTGAGAGGGCAAAACGTGATGCTAAACTATATATATATATATGAAAGCAGAAAAGGAAGTGAGTGATGTTGGAGAAAGTATGAAACATATATGCATACCTTATTTAATTGAACTAATCTGAGCTGTTTCTGAATTGAGCGAGCAGAGATGAAAGAGAGATCTGATTTGATGAATTATTGTTGGTGGAAATTATGGTCAGTCTTCTCAAAAGCAACTGATGGTATGATTGAATTGATTGATTGGTATCTTTGGATAAAATTTAAATTTCAAGAAAGATTCCATGTTCACTTGATTGATGAGAAATTTAAGAAAGTTTAAGGGATACTGCTTAAATAAGATAGTGAATATGAGATTGAATTATCAAACTCAAAAAATTACAATTAAAAAGCAAAGGAATTGAGAGGGAAAGTGTAATGGTGAGTGAGTTATGCTAAACTCTATCAAAGTAAAAAAGGAATTCTTCAAGTCAAGCGGGAAAAAGTATGAAACATACCTTGAAGAAGCTAAGTCCGGTCGAGATGGAGTTAGTGAATCCGGTTTGGGTAATATCAGATTGAAGGTTTGAGTTATGAAGTGTTTCTGATTCAACTATTCTCAAGTGTTTCTGATTCAACTATTCTCAAGTGTTTCTGAAACTCAGATCTGGGCATTTACTGAGCAAGAAATGAGACGAGTATAGCTGCAAAGATGAGATATGGGTAAGGTCTAAATTATGGATGGGATTTAACTCTTACAATGTAGTATGTATCTGTTCATAATTATTTTTTCAAATTACTCAAACACAAAGAGTTAAATATTATCTCATTGGGTATTGAATCCAGAACCCATATCTTTTTATTTAGAAGAGTCATTTAGTGCCACTAAACTATAAAATCATTTGTAACACTCTTAATTCTTAAAAAAAGTACCATATGCTCTATTATATACTGATTCCCAGCCCAAAGTATTTGCTCTGTCATCATCCATTTATTTAGAATAATAATAATTAGCCGCACGAGCTTCGCTCAATAGTTTAGTGGGCAGTATTTGAGATAAGAGACCAAGGTTCGAACTTCAACGGCGACAATATGAAAATTTTGTTCAAAGTGAATAGATTCCTTGGGCCTTTAGGATAAGAATAATATATAAGTGTCATCACATAAAATAATACTGGGTACTCCGTAATTTTCTTTCCTTTAGGATAAGAATAATATATAAGTGTCATCACATAAAATAATACTGGGTACTCCGTAATTTTCTTTCCTTTAGGATAAGAATAATATATAAGTGTCATCACATAAAATAATACTGGGTACTCCGTAATTTTCTTTTAATTATTGTTCCCACTTCCCACAGACTATAGAGATTCTCATTAACGTACTCTTCTTTTAATTATTATTATTAAGATTAAGATATTAAGAGTGGTGGAGTTCAGACTAATGGGAATCATGTGAGTTGCACAATCAGTCATGTGCGCATGTTCTTGAGCATTTTTTTTGGTGCATATTTTTAGTGGGATTCAAATCCACACATGTTATTTTCAATCATAACTTTTAAGTCGACGACAAACCAACTAGCTATTGATTAAACATACACTTTAGGTATCTGTTTAGCTTTTTTTTTTTTTTTTTTTTTTTTTTTTTTTTTTTTTTTTTTGGCATACTTTCTATGCATTTTGTGTCAAATTAGATTCTCGATACCCAATAATTTTAACTATACAAATCTAATGAAGCAAGTAGTGTTCGTATCCCACAATGACTACAAATGCTAGTATTATCTAGCCTAAATATATTATGAGGAATTAATTAAACAATTAAAATAAAACAAAAGAGTAATCAACAATCATAAAGAATAATCTAAAACAAAGTTAAGGAAATCAACTTGTGAATAAAGAGTCCTTGAAAAAAGTGTAATAGAATTTTTATTCTAATCTATACTATATCTATACTATATATATAAAAACAAAATCGTGAACTTTAACTTCCCGTCCAATTCATAGAAAATGTATGTTTCTAATAAAATATATTGTTTTCTACTTTCCTATTCGTACTATAATTTTAGGTTAAAATTCCTATTCAAATCTATACTTCTATACTATTTATAAAAACAAAATCCTAAACTTTAACTTTCCGCCCAATTCATAAAAAAATCTCTCTTTCTAATATAATATATTGTTTTCTACTTTCCTATTCGTACTATAATTCTAGGTTAAAATTTCTATTCTAATATTATAAAATAGAGTAATACAATCCTATTCTAATCTATATATACTTCTATACTATATATATATATATATATATATCTATAATTCTAGGTTAAAATTGCTATTTGCCCCCACACCCCGCCTGACAGAGCATTTGGGAGGATGTAAATCATGGTGACACAACTGAACATGAACCACAGAGGCTAGGTCGCTCCCACACTGCCGCTGGTGAGACTCGATCCCTGGTCATTCTTCCAAAGTTTCACCTCTATGACCAGTTGAGCTACCCATGCGAGCAAAAATAGAGTAATGCAATCCTATATATATATATATATATATATATATATATATATATATATATATATATATATATATATATATCCTGAACTTTAACTTTCCGCCCAATTCATAAAAAAAATCTCTCTTTCTAATATAATATATTATTTTCTACTTTCCTATTCGTACTATAATTATAGGTTAAAATTTCTATTCTATTCTAATATTATAAAATAGAGTAATACAATCCTATTCTATTCTATATTATATATAAAAACATAATCTTGAGATTTAAATTCTTGCCCAATTCCAAAAAAAAATCTCTCTTTCTAATAAAATATATTATTTTCTACTTTTATATTCATACTATAATTCTAGGCTAAAATTCATATTCTAACATTATAAAATAGTGTAATATAATCCCTATTCTAATCTATACATCTATACTATATATAAAAACAAAATCCTGAACTTTAACTTTCCGCCCAATTAATAAAAAATCTCTCTTTCTAATATAATATATTGTTTTCTACTTTCATATTCGTACTATAATTCTAGGTTAAAATTTCTATTCTAATATTATAAAATAGAGTAATGCAATCCTATTCTAATCTATATATACTTCTATATATATATATATATATATATATATATATATATATATATATATATATATATATATATATATATATAATCCTGAACTTTAACTTTCCGCCCAATTCATAAAAAAACTCTCTTTCTAATATAATATATTGTTTTCTACTTTCCTATTCGTACTATAATTCTAGGTTAAAATTTCTATTCTAATCTAATATTATAAAATAGAGTAATACAATCATATTCTATTCTATATTATATATAAAAACATAATCTTGAGATTTAAATTCTTGCCCAATTCCAAAAAAAATCTCTCTTTCTAATAAAATATATTATTTTCTACTTTTATATTCATACTATAATTTTAGATTAAAATTCCTATTCTAACATTATAAAATAGTGTAATACAATCCCTATTCTAATCTATACTTCTATATTATACTAGTTTTTTTACGCGCTTTGCGCGAATGGGATAATGCCCAATAATTATTTTTAAATAAGTATTTCAAAGTATATCAACGCAATATTATCAGGGCCGTTCCAATAGGAAATGGGGTCCTGTGCAATATCTTAAATTGGACCCTTTTTTAAAAAAAATAATTTGTATATATAAATAATAGTTGTTCAAAAAATTGTGTCAAAAATTCAAAACATAAATTTTGTATAAAAAATACGTCTAAAATTTCATTTAAAAAGTGACATGCGTCGTGCAAAAGATGCAAAATCATCCATCAAACTTATGATATCAAATTCTTCCAAAATCTCATTTACAATAGAGATTAAAACTAATCATATATATTAAATAAAAGCGAATCATTTGGTTTATCACTGTGACCAATATCATCTAAACAACTATCAACCTAACATTTTTATTATTTTTATTGTCACAGTGATATCTGTCATCGTTGTGCACACTATCATTTAAATTTTTTTCAATTTCACAATTATCTTAATATGAAGATTAGCATCTAACAACATTCGTTGACATTATCTTTTTGTACATCTATTTGAGTTTCTTTTATAGTGAATTTCTCAAGAGCTCCATTTTGAGATTGAGTTAGTTGCTCAATTCTTGTTTTCTTTTAAGCTTCTCAAATCTAGATGAATATTTTTTAGAAGACATAATTATAAAACGAAAAAATAAAAATTTATTTAGAAACTCTATGAACATATAATTAATCAAGAAACAAATTCTTGAATATATTATTCTGAAATCAGAATTATTAAGTCATGTAAATAAAATGATAAACAAAAATTGTTAAATATTTAGTAATTTTAATTACATGGTAAGAGTAACCTGGAGGGTGCGGTTGAGTGGAAGAGACTCATTCATCCTAAATTCTGGTCAAGAGTTTGATCCTCTCTAGGCCAGCTGTCTCGGGTTTAGTCACTGTGTCCGACGGACCTTATACCTAGTTATTAGTTAGGAACTTAGGCTAGTTGTTTATTCGTGAGATTTGTGTAATATTATAAAATAGTGTAATACAATTCATATTCTAATCTATACTATCTATACTATATATAAAAAACAAAATCATAAAACTTTAACTTTCCGCCAAATTCCTAAAAAATCTCTCTTTTTAATAAAAATATATTGTTTTCAACTTTCCTATTCGTACTATAATTCTAGGTTAAAATTTCTATAGTATTATAATAAAATAGTTTAATAGAATTCCTAATAGAATATATTGTTTCCTACTTTCATATTCGTACAAATAAATAAATATATATATATATATATATATATATATATATATATATATATATATATATATATATTAGCCTATTTATTTATTTATTATTCAATTATAATAAAAACCATATGTAATAATGTAATATAATAATAATAATAATAATAATAATAATAATAATAATAATAATAATAATAATAATAATAATAACAACACTACATACAAAATAAAATTAAAATTAAAAAAAAAAAAAAAGAAGAAGAAGAAGAAGACAAAGGGCGCATCTTTGTAAATGATGTGGGATCATTTTGATCACACATCAAAAGTGTTAGGAAAGAGGAGCTCTTGAGATCCTCTATATAAGAGGAGTAATGCTCCTCTTACAAACATTATTGCTTGCCCATTAATGTGGGCAAGTATTATGAAATCAAAAAACTCTTATTTAAGAAGTGATAGATTAATGAGTTTTTATTTTAGTTTTTTTTAAAAAAAATTATTATTTATTATTAGGGGAGTTTGGGAAAGATTAACCCAAACTGTATATGTGTTGTTTTTGTTTTTAGCAGTTTGGAGTAAAATTGTTGAGTTATTAAATAATATTTTTGGTATTTTGATTAAAGACAAAATGTTAAAATGACGAATTTGTCAATAATCAAACAAGGCCATTATCTAATAATTATTATGCAAATTTACAAATTAATTGTATAGATATAAAAGTTCGATTGGAAAGTAGGAAAATAATTTCTGGAAAATGAGTTATTTTTCAGAAAATATTTTTCTTTTTAATTTTTGCTTGCACAGTAAAAAATTGTCTAAAAGTAAATTTATATTATTATTGTTATTATTATGTAATAATGTAATAATAAAATAAAATAACGATAATAATATTATTACTATTAATAATATTATAATAATAATAAAACTATATACAAAATAAAATTAAAAAAAAAAAAACAAAACAAAAAAAAAAAAAAAAAAAACAAAACAAAGCAAAATCTCGAGCTCCCCTTTGTAAATGACGTGGGATCATTTTGATCTCACATTAAAAATGTTTGGAAAGAGGAGCTCTGAGCAGAGCTCTGAGCAGAGCTCCTCTTCCAAACATAATTGCTTGCCCATTAACGTGGGCAAGTATTGAAAAGCCAAAAAGTTCCTTGTAACACCCCACATTTCTTAATCTAAATTCCAAATAATTAATGTAATAAGATAAGCTAAACAAGAAATTAAAGGAAAGCTTCAAAACTTAAACGAACTAAAACCAATAACGGGTGTTACCGCCACAGTCACCACTTGCGGTCGATCCCGATACTCAGAAGTCAAAAGACCCTAGGCTACTGCTTCATTGAGTACAACAGTCCTCAGGTACCTATTTTTATAAGTATTATTTTTTTTGGTTGGTCATAAATTTTACACACATATTTTATACATACAAAGTGAGTGCTTTTGGATAAAATGTATAAGAAAAATAGAGCCTTCATATTTATATACAAAGTTGATGTGTATACAAAGCGTTACTGGGGATGAAAAAACATTTATGTTGGCAAGAAAAAGAGTTGCACAACTTTTGAAAATTAAATATGCTTCCAAAAAAATAGAGCTAGTAGCATTCAAAAAAAATATGCTTCCAAAATATCACTGTAATGTTATACCACAAACGATATATAAGAGATTGGATGAAATGAGAGGGATTGAAATCCAATATTATACTAAATTCTATAGTACTTATATATAATAATATATAAAAGCCTTTTTATTATAAACATTTTCTATTCACTGAGAAGAAAGCAAGATAGTGCTTTACTTATTATCATTATGTTTTGCGTCTTTGGGATACTGTTTGTTCTTTTTCTTTACTTGATTGATTGAGTCTGTTAATACTAATCCAATATTTTGCAAGTTTTGGCTGACTCTCTGGAGGCAATGCAGTAGTATATAATCAGCTATTAGAATGACTATTATTCATGATATACTCAAAAGTTTATAATTCAATTTTGGTATTAATTTGTTGCAATCTTTTAACATTTTTGTAGGAAAGATGCCAAGAGCACGTGGAGGTCGTTTTGGAGCTAGACTTTTGACAATACATGCACCATCACCCGACAATGTTATTTCTGCAAATGTGTACAAGCTAAAATTCATTCAGAGTTTGAAGGCTACTATTCCCCTTATACAACAACGACTTGATGCTATTGATGGCGGGAGAGCGGTTACTTAATCATCACCTCCATTTCAAATCAATTGATTTTAATGGTTGTTTGTTAGGACTATTACAATGTTTTTTAGACTTGAATTGACTATTATTATGTATTAAATGTGGATTGATAATGTATTATTATGTCGTTTAGACTTGAATTGATGGTTATTATGTATTAAATGTGGATTTGTAATATATTATTACGTGAACTTAATGTAGAACTATGATATATTTTATTTTAGAATTAATAGTATTTTTTATATTAATATTTTAAAAACATTAATCACTATTTAAAAATTCTAATTTTATTTTGAAATAATTCAAAAAACACGACGGAATTGCGACAGAATATAAGATTTGCGACGGAATCATGACGGAAAATGTTTCTGTCGTGTTTTTTTGCTACGGAATTGGCGACGGAATATTCGGTTCAGAAATTGCGACGAAATTGCGACGGAAACAGTTCCGCCGCAAATTTTACGACGGAATATTTTTGTCGCAAAATGGCGACGGAACTATTCCGTTGCGAAGTCCGTCGCCAAAAGTTGCGATGGAATTATTCCGTCGTCTATCAAAATACGACAAGGTGATAGACAACAGAATAAATTCCGTCGCCATTCTGTCGCGAAACGCGATTCGCGACGGAATATTACCCATTCGCGATGGAAAAATTCCGTTGCGATTCGATTTTTCTTGTAGTGAACTAACTAAGTTCAACTTCATTAAAAACCTTAAAGCTTGGGGTACAACCCCGGTGTCCAATACCAACAGAAGATCAAACAAAGTATCTAATCATCAAACAACTATCAACAAAGTTCAACAACTGCAACTAAACATCAAGAGTTTAACAGGTGGAATCTAAACTAGAATTACTAACTCAATCTACGCACTAATCTAAATTGTGCGCACTCGAACTCTAGGCCCACCTGAAAGGGGTTATAAAAATAGTAGAAAACAAACCCGTTAGCAAATTAATGCTAAGTATAAAACCACTCAACCCTGTAAAGTACTATAGAATATAGGTTTTGAAAATCATTTGGCAAGCACACATTATTTCAACTACTTTCACACTTAAACAACAAACTCAGATCATGCTTATAAACACTTCTATATGCTTGCAACCTAATAAATCATAAAATCAACACAATACTCATGCTTTCTCAAGTACTCAACTTAACACAAATCTCATGCTTCAACAATAAATAAAGAGATACTAAACAACATAACAACAATCTCATGCTTTCATGCTAAACAACAATCAATAACAAACTAAACATCTCAACATACTATAAATGCAACACATGCAATCAAGTGTAAGGAAAAGCCATGATGCTATAAGTATAGATACATACTCTCACACTCAAAAATGTATACTTTTTATGTGGAGGTTTCTGTTGAGTCACACAGACTCGCTTTTCTCTTCTTTCTTTCTTTCTTACTTGCTTTCTCAAACTTTCACATGATTCTCATTTCTCTTCTTGGGCAAGACAGGTATTTCGCCGCAGCGAATCCCTAGCGAACGGTGCAATCTCGTGCAGCTGCCACATCCGTATCATCGGAACCTCTAACTAGTGGGGAGGTAGGTCTTCACGAATCGTGAATAGACCTAATCGGCTCGGCAATCTAGCCGGCTACATACTCAACTCGCCCACAGAACCGTTTCTGGTGGTTCTTTAATAAATCTTTCTTTCTATATGGAATCAGGTATTGTACTTACAGTGTGCAAACCCCCTAACTAGGATTCCAAGCCCGGCGGGAATTCTCCAACCTAGTAACGCGAGAATATCGACCTTGTTACTTCTAAAATAGCTCTTTCGGTTCACAATGTCCGATTCATTTCTCAAACTTTCTTTCTTTCTCTTTTCTCCCGAAATGACATAGTCCTAACGGTCCTTGCCCTACACTAGATAATATATAGATATATCTCATGCAACACATTTTCTCATGCAACAAACTCTTGTTATGCAAACATGCACTGCTCATATCAAATTCTTAAACATTGAGCAAAACTTCTCAATAAATACTAACAAGTATTTAGGCATGCTTCACAACTCAAACTAACAATAACCAGATGCTAAACTCTCCTTTACGGAAATAGCTCAAAGTTCACAGACAACAACAATCAACAAAGTACTCAATCTTCACAAATTCAACTATAAATCATGCTTTGTAACTCCAAAATCAACGAAACGAACTTCAACTAGTGCGTCGTAACGAGCCCGAGTGTCTGAGCCTCAATGGGCCACAAGTCTCGGTCCGAACAACGCGTAACTAAGCCACAAAGGGCCCGGCCAGTACTGAAAATGGCCTAGCGAAGCTTGGTGACGGGGCTCGGGAAGCCCCGCCACTTGGCTCCACCAAGCCGCAGTGGTTGGCAACGGACCTTGCCATGGTCCACCTCTCAACAGAGCTGGCCAATGGACCATTCCATGGTCCGTTGGCTAGCACCGTTGGGTGATCTAGTGCACCATCTATGTGCAACAGACACCTTCTTCTAACTTGTAACACAAACCAATTCAAAACCAACACTTCTAAACCACAATAAATCAATCATAGATCATCTACAACACACAAATAGTTCAACCACAACATCTATCTAGCATTTCTACACATCAAAACCTCAATCTAGCAGTTAACAGAGAACAAAAATGATAGTTTGGGAGGGTCCATGGTTTATACCTTAGCTTCTTCTTCTTCTTGTGTGGATTTCTACTTCCTCTCTACTCAACTTCCACCACTTCCACTTCCTAGACTCCTCAAACAAGCCACACAAACAACACACAAAGAAGGAACCTTAGAGATTTGAAGGCAATAAAATGAAACCAGGAGAAGAAAATGGAATGAATGGAGGAAATGAGTTTGGAAAATTTACTGTAATTGTTTTTTCTTCTAGCAGAGAACTCTGGGAAGAGACGCAAGGGAAAGAGATTAGGGAAACAATCAATGGAATAGTACGGTTTATAAATGGTGCAAAACCCTATGAGGATCTTCAATGATTGGTGGAGGGTGAAAAGGTAATTTGGCTTGATTTCTAGAAGATCAAACAATGAAATTGGAGGTTAAAATGGTCATTTGTGTTTGTCTCAAGCAAAGGATCAGATAAAGGTTTGTAGAAGCTCATGGTCCACCTTGCATCATGGACCAAGATCTTAAAATTGAATTTTGGATAACTTGGGGTCAAAAATAGATTTTATGAAAATAGTTTGTAGTTAAAACACTTGGTTCAGGTTTCACAAGTTCCTTTTCGGTTTCACTCAGATTGACTTTTCGGGTCAAAACTTGGTACATAAATGTACCCGAAATTTAGGATTTTTTTTGAAATGGAATAAATCTTGGTGTTGAATTTATTTTTAAAAAAATGATTTAAAAATATTTAATTCAAACACCATTTTCAAAAAATTTTTGGAAGAGTAAAATGACTATTTTGGAATTTTGTAAAATAGAATTTAGAAAATAAATTTTGGGTTGTCACATTCTACCCTCCTTCAAAGAAATTTCGTCCTCGAAACTTAGGTTAAACAGACAGATTTCTTAAAACGGAAGCTTTCTAGAAGATGGCAAGAGTTGGCTTAGGAATTTTTCTTGGGATACTTGGAAGATTGAGAATCTCTGAGTATCAAACTAGCACTCAACAACTAAACCACTAAGCAAGACTAACTACTAGAACTCACTAACTCTAAGTTTGCTCACTACTCTTCTTAATCTTATCGTCCTCACTACTTCTTCGGTCACCACACCTTGAACCTCTACGTTTCTTGCATAAAATCCGGGAGTGTCTTCATAAACAATCTTCTTCTTACTCAGTAACTTGTTAACCTTCACAAAGGTAAGCTGTTTACAATTCCAATCTAATACATATCACAACACCTCATTATCACTTTACTCATCCAATTCATCATTCGGTCTCTACCATCTTACTAGTCAACATGACATAGTCCCATCTTTCTACCTAGGGGTGGGCGTCGGTTCGGTTCAGGTGAGTTTGTCCACTTACTAATCTTTATCATTTCTTTTCAAACGAAACCCTTAGCATTACTTCCTTTCTTGCCTTAACCACGATACATCCTTTCAAAAATCCTTTGCTGCAAAGTCTTATTCTTAATCAAGAAAGTTCAACGATTGAGCTAGTCCTTTAGATTTACTTCTACTAAACTTAGTCTTTTAATTATTCCAATCATCCCAACATAAGTTCAGCTACCTCTTGTTTCACTCTCGTTATTATAATTCTTCTTTAAGCTCTCACATATCTTATTGTCCCTAAATCCACTTACTTTTACTTGTCCCTCCTTACTTACTTCATTCCCCTAGTTCCTTCGTACCTGTAACACCCCACTTTTCTTAAACTTACTTAACAAGCTAAAACCAAAAATAAGACAAACTAATCAGCGGAAAAGTATACTTAATTAACAAACTTAGAAGAAATGTCACCGCCACAACTACCTTCCCACGGTGATTGCACAGGCTAAGGGTAAAGCTAAACATCAAGTCAAACTAACATCCGAAATTTACTACATTAAAGTAACTTGGGGAAATAAGTACCCTGGTGTCTATCACCAAACAAAATAACAAGTGTCTACATCCAA
Organism: Ipomoea nil; assembly: GCF_001879475.1. Taxonomy (NCBI): domain Eukaryota; kingdom Viridiplantae; phylum Streptophyta; class Magnoliopsida; order Solanales; family Convolvulaceae; genus Ipomoea; species Ipomoea nil. The sequence continues at coordinate 508,999 of NW_017619044.1, forward strand.
ATCTCAAAAACATCAATAATAGATCAAGAGTTTATACTACATAGCAACTACACTAGTCTAACTCGAGCACTCTCAAGAGCTGGGCCCACCTGAAAGGGGTTTCGCAAATAGACAAATAGAAAACACCCGTTAGCACGAAGCTAAGTATAACTCCACTCAACCCTGTAAAATACTACAGTATATACTTTGGAAAAACATTTGTTCACATTCCCAAATTAAGCAATCTCAATCACTTAGACAAAACCTTGATATAAACCACAAAGCTTTCTATATGTTCACAACCTAAAATATCAAATAGGCATACTCCAACGATATCAACCTAACAACATGCTTATACTATCGCATACTTAACATAGCAAATCTCAATCCTGTATAACATTCCAATAACAATCTCATGCTAACACATAAACTTATCAAGCAATTTCGTACTATCAATCAATAAGAAATTATTCTCATGCTTTCGAGTTCTCATCATGCAAACGAGAAATATCATACATCATTATGCAACTAAGGCAATCATACTCAATATACAATCTCGAGTAATCATTCTCAAATTGCAATCATGTGCAAAGATTCTCATTATGCAAACTCGTGCAATACTATACTCGAATGCAATAAGATGTTATAGGATAAGTATACTTATACACTCGTTTGTAAATAGAATACTTTTCTGTGGAGGTTTCTTAGAGTCACAATGACTCGCTTTCTTTCTCTTGAGTCTCTTGGCTCGATTTCTTTCTTGCTCAAACTTTCTCATACTTCTCGTTTCTCTTATTATACGAGGCAGGTACTCCGCCGCAGCGAAGCCCTAGCGTATGGTGCAATCTCGTGCATCCACCACATCCGTAGCTACGGAACCTCTAACTCGTGGGGTGGTAGGTCTTCACGAATCGTGAATGGACCTAACCGACTCGGCAATCTAGCCGGCCACATACTCAACTAGCCCACAGAACCACTCTCTTGGTTCTTTATCTTTCTTTCTTGCTTGCTTTCTCTGTGGAATCAGGTATCGTACTTTTAGTGTACACACCCCCTAACCAGGATTCCAAGCCTGGCGGGCAGTCTCCAACCTCGTAACGTGGGAATACACCGCGTTACATGATAAATCGGTCGAATCGCAATGTTCGTTACTTTCTCTTTTACTCCGAAAGGACATAGTCACAACGGGTCCTCCAAAACCTCACTTATATAGATAGCATATTTATCTCATGCAACCCCTCTACTTATGCAAACTTATGCACGTAACTTCTCAACAAATTCTAAATGCAACAAGATAATGACTTTCCTCTTGCTCATGAGTTTTAGAAAATAATACTTAGGCTCACGTTGGCCACTTATGCCCTTTTAAAACATGATATGCTTGGAATGTAATTTACTGTACAATATACTTCAATTCTATATATTACTGTGAACTCTCAAAGGACACATAATCATGCTTGAAATTCATAATCTGACAAATGCTAGCAAATAAATCTCATGCACTTGGAACACAAATTACTCAATTTAAACTCATTCTCTGGATAATAACATTCAAGACTAACATGCTTTGTACACTTCAATACTTGAAATTTGACAGATAATCTGTATGAATCATAACATACACCTTAGGCATGCTTTTCTAACAAGACTTATTCAATTAAAGATCATGCTTCTCAAGTTAACAATCAAATAATATCATGCAACTCACATAGACAATATCAAGTCTGATACTTCTCAAATTCATACACTGGAACATTATTGTAACATAATTGCTTCACAAATCTATCACATAATGCTCATTTCTAATCCAAATTCAACGAAATCAAAGTCCAAACGTGCATCATGACGGCCCCAAGGTACCGTTCCACAAGGGCCCGTGACACCCGGTCCGAAACGACACATAGCTGAGCCACAAGGGCCCGGCCACGGCACAAACAAAACCAACGGAGCTTGCGGCGGGACTAGAGGAGCCCCGCCGCCTGGGACCACCCGCCGTCAGCCTAGGGCCGTCCCGTCATAGCTCTAGCCAGCGGCTCCCCTCATGGGCCGTTGTCTAGGCCCGTGACTATCTTTCACAGGAATTTTCTATTAATTTAGAACCAAGGGCATCCCAATTTCTTGGATCATATCTAAAAACATAATAAGTCTCAATCAAAGTTATATACCTCATTTATGTCCATGTTTTTAATGCTAATCATTTTGTACATTGTGCTTTTAGAGTTGCACTAGATAATTTTTTTGACAAAAATACCCCTACCGTTATAACTTCCGTTATCTTTTCCATTATTGTTACCATGCACATGCATCAACCATATATTTTCTTATATTCTTTAATGATAATAATATTTGTAGGCATTATATATTAGATTATTATAATAAATAAATTTGATTTCATATAAATTGGATTATTATAATAAATAAATTTGATTTCATATAAATTTTAATTAGTAGGGATTTGTTAGTCATTTGAAAAAATATAAATATTGGCATATATTTTGCGCATCACGCATAGAAAAGACTAGTAAGTCAAATAAAAACGAATCATTTGGTTTATCACTATAACCAACATCATCTAAACAACTGTCAACATTCTTATTATTTTCATTGTCACGGTGATACCTATCATCGTTGTGCACACTATCATTTAGATTTTTTCCAATTTCACAATCATCTTGATCTTCTATATGAAAATTAGCATCTAACAATTTTTCCTTTTGGCATCGTCTTTTTGCTTATCTATTTGAGTTTTTTTTTTTTTTTTTTTTTTGTAATGAATTTTTCAAGAGCTCCCTTTTGAGATTGAGTTAGTTGCTCAATTGTTCTTTTCTTTTTACGCTTCTCAAACCTTGATGAATATTTTCTAGAAGACATAAAATCCTAAGGAAAAATAAAAATTTATTTAGAAACTCTATGAATAAATAATAAATCGAGAAACAAATTCTTGAATATGTTATTCTGAAATCAAAATAATTAAGTTATGTAAATAAGTAAATAACACAATAAACAAGAACTGTGAAACAATACGTAATTTTAACTACGTGTCAAGAGAATTGAAGAACTTTAGAGTTTGTATGATAAAAAAGAATTGAATAATCAGTAGCACACGAGCTGAATCTGTCGTCTTTACGTTAAGTCATTAAATTGTACTGCCTGGACAAAGGATAAAATTAAATTGTGTGATGCCTGCAAATTATTGTCTTTGATAATTTATTCACTGAATTGAGAATTCTCAAAGTGGCAAATTTGATTTGCAAATTTGATTTTTGCATAATCAGTAACTCACAAACTAATAGCACTACTCGAATACTGAAATTATAAATAGATTAAAAGACATTTTTGGTCCTAGACTTATAGTGGCACAGACAATTTTGGTCCTCCATTAAAAAATTTGTTATTTTATGGACAGATTTATTGTGACGAGGACATTTTTTGTCACCCGTCTATAATTCTGTTAAATGACCATGTAAGTGAGGGGTAATTGCGTCATTTCAACATATCTCCCTTACCACTTCCCCCATTGAAG